>NC_056733.1:1918281467-1918313967 GCF_019279795.1 Protopterus annectens | reverse complement strand
TTTCTGACCTCCTGAGAGGTGGGAATGCACTAGCTTCTAAAAAATGGTCATTTTCAATTTCAGTGTCATCTAAACTGTTGTCTGGAATAAACCAATTATCGTTGCCAGCTGTGACATTGGATAGTTTAGAACCCTATTGTTGTGAAGTTGGGGTTGGGGGGTAGGCTGAACCAGTGGCATAGGCATTTTCATCCCTTGCAAGCTTTTTAAATTTTCTTTCTTTAATTAATTTTATTTTTTCATCAATTGATTTGAAAATCCTTTCATAATCAAAGTCGTTTTTGAAGGCAGGATAATTTTTTACCAAATTGTCCAGTTCATTTGCTCTTTTTGATAAAATGTCAATGTTTTTTTTGTTATCATTTATAAACACAGTCATGTAGTCAGCCCCAAACTTATCAAAACGTTTAATTAAGTCAGTGTGTAAAGCAGAATTGGCTGCTAGGCCAGTAGGGTAGCGCCAAACACGCAACCCTTTAGGAACCAAGTTCTTTAAGCACTCAGAAAAATAGTTATTATCCATCTGTAACCTTTTAATTTTGATCAAAACATAGTCTAAATCGGATAGTTTGTCCTGAAAAGTTTTAGACATACCTGAATTGTTGTTTCTGGTATGCTCAAAGCCACCATCATTCTTGAGCCATGACGAGAAGGAGTCTCTGCTCCTGGTCGGAAAAAGTTCCATAAATCTCTTGGTCTGCTCTCGGGTATGTACATCCCCTTTGCTGATTTCAGCTGTTGTCACTGAGAAAGGAACTGGATTCACTTGACTGTTAATGTTAGACCCATGGATATCTATGAAGGGGTTAGGCTGAAGGGAAATAGTAGAACATTGTGATAATGTCCGTTGTTCCAGTCGTTCCAGTCTATCTGTTAACCACTGAATTAAAGTAGATAAGTTCCCAAGCATGTTGTCTTGGGTTGCATCAGTCTCCTCCTCAGCCACATCCATATTGCTTGAAAAACACTCACCAAGGCAATAAGAGCACTTTAAACCCCAAAAAAACAAAACGTATGAACAGGCTGAAGTAAAATTAGTTCAATGCATTCTGAATCACACCAAAAAGCTTTAAAATTGACAAGAAATCCAAGTACTGTAAGCGCTTTCGTTTGGCTATGCCAAACTTCCTCTGACAAAGGAGCTGTCATTTCCTGTTGTTTTAAATAGCTACGAGATGGCTCGCTACATTGCTACATCAATCAATTTCCCTCTAATGCATAATAAACTCCTAGATGGATAAACGGACATGTAAAAAATATAAAATATATCTTAAAACATTCTTTTAAAAAAATTACATTGTTTGTAAACAATATTTTTGTTGTTTTGTTATTCTAGTAAAGTGACTGTGCAAGACATGTACAATCTATTAAATATAATTCATTAAAAAAATGTATATATCATTAACAATGTATCTGTATATATATATTTATATATATATATATATATATATATATATATATATATATATATATATGTATATATATATATATATATATATATATATATATATATATATATACACACACACACAATGCTTCTACTTCGTATCCAAAATGAAAAAGCATATGAATTAATGATGTCCAAATATAAACCTGACAGCAAATACTGACAATAAATGGGTGATTGAGCATACCTAAAAGTGTTATGGGTGCTATCTATCAAGGGACTTTAATATGAGGATACTCCCAACAGAAATTACACCGTTTAATCCTGGCCAACAATGTGCATTGAGTCTAATCTGCCATTGTAATTCCTTTTATCAGTGGTGTAACATTTATTTACATTTCCTGGACGATAATTTTGTTTTGTGGAGTGGTGAAGAAGAAAAAGTTGATGAATTTTTAAAATACATCAACAAAACATCTTCCTTTTTAAAATTTACAGCTGTTAAAGACACCAACAATATATCTTATTTAGATGATTTTCTAAAAAAGGATTATGACAACCACATCTACTTATCAGAATTTTTTTGTAAAGAAACATACAGCAATATTTTTTTACATTTTGATAGCAACCATCCCTGTACTCAAAAGAGGGCTGTTATAAAGGGACAATTTGTTAGAGCAGTTAGAATGGTTAGCAAATGGGATGATTTTGTTTCAGAATGTAATTTTTTGAAGAACATGTTTACACAGAGGCTATCCCAACACCATGATAGACAATATAATGAATGAAGTAATGATGAAAAGAGATAATGGTCACTTCAAACCTTTACTAGATGGGATACAAGTTGAACCAATTGATCCTTCAACTAACATAAATACACATGATGTTACAAGTACTCTTCTGAATGTCCCTGAGAGGAATGAACCTAAGGAATTTCACCCTACAAGCAATAACAAAGGCAACGATTGTTTTAATAAGAACAACTTCACTAGAAGTTTTATTACAACTTTTAGTACTGATAGTTACACTATACGGAATATTCTCTTCAAAAATTGGAATTTATTGACAAATGACAGTACTTTACACAATAAATTTGATTACAGCCCGACTACAGTCTACAAAAAAGGACTTAATTTAAAAAAAATGTTTTGAAATCTCAAGAAACACTAGGTGTGGCATCATCCACAAGTGTGGTAGCTGCAAATACTGCATGTATGTATTAGAAACTATTTTGGCATCCATCAATGGGAATGACATTAGAGTCTCGGGGAAAGTTAATTGCAATACTGACAGAATAGTCTACTGTGCAATATGTTCATCTTGCTCTAGTTTTATGTTGGGAAAACTGAGCGCAAATTAAAAGAGCGGATGAATGAACATATTCGGGCTATTCATGATAAAACCAAAACTAATGCATTAGCAAAACATGTCAACATAAATCCTTCACACTCATTTAAATTTTTAATCTTGGATACTTTAAAATTAGACAAGAGGGGAGGGGCATGGCAAGCCCTTTTGGAAAAAAATGGAATTACAATGGCATATTAGACTCAATGCACGTTGTTGGCCAGGATTAAACAGTGTACTTTCTGTTTGGAGTATCCTCAGATTAAAGTCCCTTGATAGATAGCACCCATAACACTTTTAGGTATGCGCAATCACCCATTTATTGTCAGTACTTTTTGTCAGGTTTATATTTGGACATCATTAATTCATATGCTTTTTCATTTTGGATACGAAGTAGAAGCATTGTATATATATATATATATATATATATATATATATATATATATATATATATATATATATATATCTATATATACAGATACATTTTTAATGTTACATACATTTTTTTAATGAATTGTATTTAATAGAGTGTATATGTCTTGCACAGTCACTTTACTAGAATAACAAAACAACAAAAATACTGTTTACAAACAGAATGTAATTTTTTAAAAGAATGTTTTAAGATACATTTTATATTTTTTACATGTTCTTTTATCCAGCTAGGGGTTTATTATGCATTAGAGGGAAATTGATTGATGTAACAATGTAACGAGCCATCTTGTAGGTATTTAAAACAACAGGAAATGACGGCTCCTTTGTCAGAGGAAGTTTGGCATAGCCAAACGAAAGCGCTTACAGTACTTGGATTTCTTTATTTATTTTTATTTTTATTTTACATTTGTTTATTTTATTTTACATTTGTTAAACAGGAAAGTCCGACTGGATACATATCCATTTTCAGTGGAGGCCCAGGGAGAAAAGCCCTAAGTAACAGATAAACATTTAAAATGCAGGTTACATTGATATTTAGCAATTTAACAAAGATCAAAAGAAAAAAACAAAATAGGTTACATATTTAAGAAAAAGTTCAAAGTAAGGTAACATTTGGATATGAGAAAGACAATAACAAAGAGGGAGATGCAAAGAAATATAAAGGGAAAAATAAACATATAAGAGTAGTGTGGGTATAGGAAAAGGATGATCATTAAGAAAGAAAGGAAGAATGAAATAAGAGAAGGGTAGGTTAGGTAGGAAGCAGCAGAGGCTGAAAATGAAGTTATAGTCCTGCTAATGGAAGCTAGAGAGATATAAAGGGGTAAAAGAATTTAATTGAAGGAGGGTAAGAAGATAATAAAGGGGAATTACATTTGAGAGCTAAGATGGATTAATAGTTTCTTTGAGTAAAGTTGGGTTTGATAGGGACTAGAGAGTGAGACAAACTTTTTTTCTTGTCAGTTTTAAAGCTTTATGGTGTGATTGGGAACGTATTAAACTAATTTTACTTCAGCCTGTTCGTACTCTTTTTGGTATTATGGTTATTAATATAAATGCTTAAGGAGGTTTATGGAATGATTTTATTGGCTGATGAGAATGTGATGTCATTGGCAAATCATTTAAAACTGGTTTGTATGTATGATGTTTTATGCTGAAGAAGTTCTACAAGTAAATAGAACAAAAGCACTTAATCTACCCCCTCTGTGTGCTGTATGGTAATTTTTTTTTGGCTCTGGTTAGTATGACTTATTTTATAATTGTGTGTTGTTACAGTCACTGCGCTACTATTTTATAGCTGTTTGCTGCGACAGTCACTGAGCTACTGACTATTTTATAACTGTGTACTTCTACAGTCACTGCACTACTATTTTATAACTGTGTACTGCTGCAGTCACTGTGCTACTATCCTATAACTGTTGGCTGCTACAGTCACTGTTCTCCTGACTATTTTATAACTGTATGCTTCTACAGTCACTGTGTTCCTTTCTATTTTATAACTGTGTGATACTACAGTCACTGTGCTACTGACTACTTTATGACTGTGATCTGGTACTGTCACTGTGCTGTTGACTATTTTATAACTGTGTTCTGCTACCATCACTGTGCTACTGGCTATTTTGTAACTGTGTTCTACTACTGTCACTGTGCTACTGACTATTTTATAATTGTGTTGTGCCTTAGTCAGTGTGCTACAACTGTAGTCTGCTATAGTCACTGTGCTACTGAATATTTTATAACTGTGTTCTGCTATAGTCAGTGTGCTACTGACTGTTTTATAACTCTATTCTGCTTTGGTGAGTGTGCTACTGACTATTTTATAACAGTGTTCTGCTACAGTCAATGTACTACTGACTGTTTTGTAACTGTGTTCTGCTACAGTCACTGTGCTACTGACTATTTTATAACTGTGTTCTGCCATGGTCAGTGTGCTACTGATTATGTTATAACAGTGGTCTGCCACAGTCATTGGGCTACTATGTTATAACTGTGTTTTGCCACTGTCACTGTGCTACTGACTATGTTATAAATGTGTTCTGCCACAGTTGCTGTGCTACTGAATATTTCATAACTGTGTTCTGCTACAGTTGGTTTGCTACTAACTATTTTATAAATGTGTTCTGTCACAGTCACTGTGCTACTGACTATTTTATAACTGTGTTCTGTTATACTCCCTGTGCTACAACTGTATTCTGCTATTGTCACTGTGCTACTATTTTATAACTGTGTTCTGCTATAGTTACTGTGTTACTGACTATTTTATAACTGTGTTCTGCTATTGCCACTGCGTTACTGACTATATTATAACTGTCTTCTGCTATGGTCACTGTGCTACTGACTATTTTATAACCGTGTTATGCAATGGTGACTGTGCTACTGACTATTTTATAACTGTATTCTGCTGTTTTCTCTATGCTACTGACTCTTTTATAACTGTGTTCTGCTATGGTCACTGTGCTACTGACAATTTTATAGCCGTGTTTTGCTCTGTATTATCACTGCCATAACCCTTATGTGTTCCCTTGCATTTAGTATGTGGCTGCTTGATGTTGCTTTACTCATTTTGTAATTTCTCTCTCTCTAGTATGTTTATTATAAGACATGTTATTACTATTTCCTATATCATCTAATTTTACATTTTCTAGTAATGTTCATATTCTTTTGCTTGCCATTTCAGTACCTTGGCTTAAACTACAGTTGGTCCTACTTTTTCATTTGAGGTACTACATATATTTTAAAGCTATAGGCTGGGACTGTGAAACAAAGGAGGAGCTATGTTAGTTGTCAGAACACACTGCACACATCTTTTGTAGTCATCCTTATGACTCAGCATCCAAATCCACTGTAGTGCAAATAGGGAACTTGTGACGTCGACGAATGCAGTTTAGGTGAACACAAAAAGTATGAGTTCTGTTTACTAAAACTATTTCACCATCCATGGATTTTGCCTTTTTCACCACATTGTCCAACTTCAGAGTTAGTATATATAAGCCAGGGAGGGTGTCCCCTCATATGTGGGATGCAGCGGGCCTTGACCCCCTTCAAAATCATCATCATTATTGACCCTCCTTTTTCCAGTCTTCAAAATTGGATCAGGGTGACACCAACTGTTGCCATCTGTCTCTCTTTCTTGATTCAATGCCACTCTTGTGCCTGACATTTTCAGGTCTTCTGTCACACAATCCATCTATCTCATTGCTAGTTGCCCACATTTCCTCTTGCTTTCTTCCTGTCTGTCCTAAATTTTTTTCACCAAATTGCCTTTTGCTTTCTTGTACATGTGCTCGAGCAATGGTAATCTATTCTCTTTGAGTTTTTCTGAAATTGGAGCTAATTGAGCTTCTGCTCAGATGTCCTTATTTCTTCTTCTGTCCTACAATGTAGATCCTACCACCTATCTCAGACATTTCATCTCCATCACCTCTAGCTTCCTCAACTGCTCTGACTTTACTGCCCAGGTTTCTCTACCATACAGTAGTATGGGTTGCACAACTATTTTGTACACCACTTTTCAGCTTCTTTGGCATTGTTCTGTCATACACTACACTTGACACCCTGTGACACTTGGCTGCAAGTCCCTCTGATTCTTGCTTTGACCACTTCATTCCGACTTCCATTTTCCTTTCCACCCTTCCCAGAATTTTGAAGCTGTTAACCCATTCCAATATTTTACCTTCTATTTCATTTTTTGGCTTCTTCTGATTTTCTGTATTTGCTGCCATTACATCTGTCTTATCTGTACTCAGCTTCTTCCCATGTGCCTTCAATTTTACATTCCATTTTCCTCTCTTTTCCTGAAGTTCTTGTTAAGAGTCTTCCTATAAGCCATATCATCTGCATACAGCAGCTTTGTTGATCTGTCCCCCTCAAACCTGTTTGCTAATGTACTCCAAAACTAATATGAACAGCAGCAGGCTCAGAGCTGAACCCCAGTGCAAACCCATTCCCACTGGAAACCCCTTTGTGAGTGTGAACATTATTTATACTTGCATCAATGGGTCCTTCTACATATCCTGCACTAATTCTACCAATGATTCCAGGACTTTGAAACATTGCCGGACTGCCCAAATCATCTTTCTTATGACCTTATCTTATGCTTTCTCTGAGTCTAGGAATGCCCATTTGGACTCTTTCCTCCTCTCTAGTTTCTTCTCAGCTATCTATTTCACTGAAAACATTGGCCCAATTGTGCTGCATCCTGATCTGAATCCAAACTGCTCATCTCCCATCTTACTTTCTACTACTCTGCATATTTATTTATCAAGCACTCGTTTTAGAGCTTTCATGCAGTATGACAGGCATTTGATACTGCTATACTGTCCACTGTTGTGAATGCCCCCTTTGTTCTTTCAGACTGGAATTAGAATGCTTATTCTCCCATCACATAGGATACACATCTGTCTCCATACATCTGTAAGTACCCTAAGGAACCATTTCTCCTCAACTCACCCAACATCTTGATCACATCTACCATGACCTCATTAAAGCCTGCTGCTTTCTCTGACTTCAATTCCTTATTGATGTTCTTATTTCTTCTAGGATGGGCTCCTCTTCTTCTTTTATCATAGGCTGAGTCTGGGGCAGGTTTTTCTTCATTCACAAGCTGCTGTATGTACTCCTTTCATCTGCCTTTGATATAATCTGTACTGGTATGTAGGCTGTTGTTGGAATCCCTTATGAAGGGTGTCTGATGACTTTTTTTATCTTTTGGTCTTTGACTTGCAACTTGATAGAGTTTTTTTGTGTCTTCTGCCGAGTCACTTTCCGGAGGCTGGTAGGGTGCCTCTAATGCCTTGGTTTTAGCTACTGGAACTGCTCTCTCATTTCTTAGTTAGCAAACCTGTATTCCTTTATAGCCTGGCCATCTTTTCTATCTCCCACTTTTTCTTGCAATCCTTCTTTCTTTTGATTACTTCCTTGACTTCTGCATTCTACCACCAGCTTTACTTATATGTCTTATTTCTGTATCTGGCTCAGTTGCATATCCGCTCTATAGTCCTCAAACATGTTTTGAGGTACTGCCATTCTTTTTCAAGTCCATCCATTTCATCTTCATCCTGACATGCTCGAGCCCTATTTCCTTGAACTCTTTAGCTTTCTCTCTCTAGTCAACTTCTTAATTTTTCAACCTACTCTCAGTTGCCCTTAGAGCATTCTCTAACCACTGCTTGCAGCACATTATAGCAACCAGTGGTTTATACTGTGGTCTGACTGTTTCACTGGGGATGACTTTGCAATTATTAATTCTACCCCAATGCCTTTTCCTTACTGGGGGGAAGTCTACCGAGTTGCAAGATTCTTGCATGTCATCTTGTAACTGTCTCTCTTGGTGAACCATGTATTGACCTGTATCAAGCCATTTGCCATTCTGATGATATTCCTGACTGTCCTCTGAAGCCTCTCCCTCACCACAATAACCACACCACTTCTAGTCTGTCCTCCCCCTGAGTAGTAAACTCTGGATTCCTAGCTAAGTGGCTTTTTTGCATTGCCCTTCCATGTTGTCTCCTGGAGACATAGGATATTCAGCTTCCTGCTTACCACAATGTCATCCATTTCCAAGCTGCATCCCGTAAGTGAACATGCATGGGTGTAGCAATTCTTAGTTCATGTTTGGCAGCAGGTTGATTGGTTTTATATCCAGCTTTTGCTCAACAAACCTATTCCAGTTAACCCAAGCTGGGGAAATGGATATCAGCCAGACAGCCAGCAGTTTCCCAACCCAGGGCTGCTAGGCTTTAAGGCAGGCACATACTGGTTAAAAGGGGCACAAATAGTCCTCCCACTATTATCATGGGTCTCTGGTGTAGGTTGTAGTATGCCAGGTGTTCAACTCACTGGTAAATACCCATGCCCATTTTGGTGATATGTCTACAGCCAATTTTTGTATACCATCGAGTGGCTAGCCCTGACATTGCAAACTGTCTGTAATATGTATTATCCACACCACAGTTGATGGCCAAAGCATTTCGTCTATACAACTCTTCCTCCAATAAGCACTATCTAGAATCTGTGCTTGTACTCACAACTCCATTTCTGCTACGTTTGCCGTGGAACTACCTAGTATATTTTTTGAAAGTGGAATGAACCCCACCTAGAAAAGAAGAGAACATGGAAACTCCATATAGGCATTGAGCAGTAGACTGGGATTGAACCTTGTACTTTGTATATAGGAGGTGATGACCTTAACCACTACACCAGCTGTTCTTCACCTGAACTCAGCAGACCACCTTAAGTTTAAAATTGGATTTAAACATGAATGCATAATCTTGTTTGGCTAGCCCATATCCACACTATGCCCATTCCTCTCCCACTTGGTAGCAGTCTCCTCAACTTATTCTTAACTAATATACTTGACAGATTTGCTTATTTAAATATTCTAAGGTGACACAGAGAGTATTCAGTACAGTATGTGTAGAGTCTGTTTTTTATAGCATGAAAATTATGCAGCATGTTGTTATAATACATAGTTTTTCACAAAACATATCTGGTTAAGTATACAGATAACAAATATTTGTTGTGAGCACTTATATAACCTCTATTATGCTAATAAAACTATGCAAGAGTTTAAACATTCAATATTTTAGTTATCATATAAATAAATATAGAATGTGAGGCAGTCTGTTTCCTTAACTGATAAATGATATCATATCAAATGTATGTTGAGAACTTTACACAAAGAGTGGCAAATTTGGAAATAAATTTATCATTTGGCATACATACATATATAGAATATGATGCAATCAGTTTCCTTCATTGACAAATATCATATCAAAGCTTTGTTAAGATTGTTAAAGAGTGGCGACTTTGGAAATGTTCTAATTAGGCATACCAGTACAAATATAACTTAGCATAAAGACATAAGTACAGCAGTTGTTAAAGCTGCAAAAGTGGCATTTACCAAACCTGCAAATTGTAGTTATTTAGCAATCCTACATGACAATATTGGAAATTAAGAAACTGATAAAAAACAGAACTTTAACCAGTTATTTAGATACCAAATTTAATTTGTTTTTTTGAACATCATTCCATCAAATGTAAAATGTTTTGGGAAAATTAGAAGATGTGATATTGGAAGGGTCTCTATCAGCATCTCAAATGCTGACAATATCAAATTTGATATTGCTGCATCAAGAATGCCAAAAGTGCAGAATGTCGAACAGGTAAATGGAAATCTCCGTAAGGGGAGATTTCCATTTACCTCAATGTAGTGTGGTCTCGGAGATGGTATATTTAAGTAGCTGGGGGTTGGGGGGTGCAGGGGGTCTTACCCCCTGCCTATACCAGTTAGTTCTTTTTTTTTTTTTTTTTACCGGCATTCAAAAATTGGATAGTTCGATCATGTTAGTTTGACATTTAGTGATTCAAACAATTCAATTTTCGAAATGCTGATATAGATGCATACTGGAAGATGGGCAATTAAACACTATCATTTTAGTTACTGTTGACATCCATTCCAAAAGACATTGGGGTTCAATTTTAAGGCATTGGTCTTCTTGAAATACATCAACAGACAGTAAGAGAATCAAAAGTGTTGAGCCTTATGTTGGATGTGGCATTTGAGAACATTTTTTTATGTTTGAGAAACTGATTTTGTATCACAAAAAAATGTAGTGATAGAAACTTTAGTGTTTCCAGTGTATGCTAACTTTGTTTTAGCCAAATAGGAAGAGAATTCGATTAATAACAAATGTGGTTATTTTTTGAAAAAGATTTGTTACTTTTTATTTGTCAAGGTATGATGCAGGAATCCACTTTTTTTCTCCATGAAATGAATTCCCATATTTTTTTTTCTTCTTGTGTTTATTCTGATTGTACTAATTATTTGGATATTGAAGCTAAATTAGGTAAAATTTAGGGTATATTTCAGTCTAAGATTTAGAAAAAAAATACATTTGTCAGCTCACATTTGCAATTATCTACTTTCTGTGAAAAGAAACATTGTTAAAAGAAATTTTGTTCCCTTATCTACCATTACTTTTTGAAGATGAGAGATTTACCTTTGAAAAAGACTATCCCCAGTATTCAATAAATTCAGTATAGGCTTTGTGTAGAGCCTACTTAGATTGTATCCATTTACACAACCACAATGTGGTCTCTGCAACACGCGATGCATATTAATGTTGCATGGTCCACCTAAGTGAGGTTTCATGATGTGTTCCAGTAGTGTTGGCCATAAAACCTCGTAGAACAACACAGATAAAGAATCCATGTACAGAAGAGCACCAATGGTCCACCTCCATACCTCTCAACCTTTTAGAGCAAGAAATCTGTACAAAGCCATTAAATAAAGTGAGGGAAAGGCTGCAAAATAGGAACATAGGAACGTATTGCCCTTATAAAGTTCAAAGTTGACAGAATAAAGGGTTATGCATTAGCATGCCTTTTCTGAAGAATATTTAGTCCAAAACAAAAACATCTGTAATATTTTAGTGACTTCCATCCCGAATTATTTTTAAAAAAAAACAAATTTTATGAGTAACACAGCAAAAATATCAGCCAAAAACTCTGGATATTCTGTGAAAATCTGTACAGTTGAAAGGTATGTCGGCCCTGCACAGAAATGAATAGTAATCAGTGTTAGACATGCAAACCAGTCCTCTCAATGTGTTAGTGCAAGACATGTGGCCAAAGCCATGAGTAATATTGTGGAAAAATGCTGGAACTAATTATATTTGTATACTTTGACTGTTCTGATTTTTTTTTCCCATGTTTGCTTGATGCATCGTGTTGTTTGGCTTTGCTTACCTTGTTTGAGCAATGGGACCACCCATGTATCATATATGACCCAGACATCCAAAAATAGAAACTGGATGGTTTCAGCTGTTATTGCTGAGCACTGCTAGGCATTGCACAAACCTGTTAAGCAGGGCTGCGCTACACTCATGCCATCAAGTTAATAAATACTAAAATGCATAACCACATGTAGCTAATCCTGTGTCAACATGTGTTGAGTGCTGGACTGGAGTGCAGATGGTCATGGATTCTAGTCCAGGGTATGTAAACTTTACTTATACTGTTGTGACATTGCAGCTTATGCAAATAAAGTGGTACTCTAATGAAATAACCATGGAATTACATTGGTTGAAAATTACTTTCTGATACATTTTAAAAAGCTGTGCACAGCTTAGCATTGTGCAAACCAATGCATACGATATAGCATCTTTGCATAATGGTAAGCAGTGTACAGCTTTTTTAATTGTATCAAAATGCAGACAGTGTGCACTGTCAGTAAGCACAACTGGTGGGAAAACTTGAGCTCCTGGCTAAGGATCATGGGCCCCGCTTTATGCAAAAAAACTATACTGGCTCACAATGCAATTCTGAAGCCTGGTCTAGTTTGGCAAGGGCTCTGTCCAATGCAACAAGTATCCGACACACTGGGAAACAATATCATAACCATTTTGATGACCTCTGAGTGAGGAAACAGGATTCCCTTGATTTTTGGTTCAGGAAGTGTCAGGTAGGGAGCACCCCAGACATGTGTACATATGAATTTGATTTAGTACTCTTACATATTCAAGCTGGTTATGGTAAAAACTGGTAGTCATCATTTTTTTTCTTTTTCCCTCTTTCCACAGCTGCTGAAGAGAGGTCCTCGAACATGACGACCCATGCCAGGTGATTGGCCAGGATGCAAGAAACATGTGGTATGTAAACATAATTATATGAAGTACTGTTATTGCAGCCTTAGTTAAAGATGGATTAGTTGTTATATCATAGTGTTATAAAATTGGGAATGTATATCTGAACTGTAAAAGCAAGTATGCATGCATTACTCTGTAGCATAGCTTCCAAATGTATTTATTTTTGCTGATAAAGTTCGGTATCAACCAAGCAAAAGTGCTTGTCTCACGTTAGTGTTGTTTCCAAATAAAGGATTTATTTCTCTACCAGCTTTGCTTCCCGGCTGTGGTTTTACAGTTTCTTATTTTTGCTGAATACCCAGATTTATGAATCACTGTTTTTGTCTGGTCATTGTAAGATTTATGGTTGTCTGGCAAGTAGCTGATGCTGAAGTCAATAAATAATGAGTGTCAAAATGCATTTTAACACACATCCTGTGCAACTATCCATGTGTGTAAGAGCAACATTTGAAATATGTTGATGGTTATGGGTCATTGTACACCCTTTATTTTATGATATGTCATGATATCCTGCTCTAAGTGAAGAGGTATGGTCTGTAACACAAAGTAATAGTTGCACATTCTCAGATAACAGTGAACATGAATCTATAAAGTATAAAAGGAAAGGAAAGTAAAGTACAGTATACATTAGACACTGCTTGTGTGTTCAAATACCACACTCTCCAAATATAAAACTCGCTGATTACAATACTTTATTAGCTTGTCACCAATAAAGATATACTACTGTTTTGTAATTATCATTATAGCATTTGAAGTGCAGACCTCTATACCTGTGCCTTGAATGGCCTGCTGTCAAGTGTAACCACTGTACACTGAACATGAATGTGTGCAATATATGCACCTGTGAATGATTGCTGGATGTAATATAATCTGTACTATAGGGTGTATGTGTTAGGAACATGGTAGTATTCCAAGTGATAAAGAAACTTCTTAGCAGTTGGTATTGTTTAAAGTAAAATGTAACAGAATACAATAAATTAGTTGTAGAAAGCTTTGCATATTATCTGTGAAGTTACTACTGTTCTCCTTTTTTCTGTCAGCCCACCCCTTCTCTTTTTTATGGATTTCATATTTTGTATTATTATTATTATATTATGTATATCATGCTTCTTCTTATTATATTATTTTTATTGCTTCTTATGTTTTATTTATTATGCATAATTGTATTTTGCTTTGTTGTTAAATACGTTTTCATTTTTATTATTTATCATTGTATTTGCAATTATATTATTTAAAGCTTTTTTAAATAATTTATTATTATTTATTTTTTGTAGTTTATTATTTTCATTTATTTTGGTTTAGTTTTATTTCATTTTTGTTTTTAATTTTATTTGTTATTACTAGAGCAGGGTAGGCCAGTTCCCCATGATCTGCCTACACTCACTCCACTGGCTGAAGCACCAAGGCTCAGCAGTTCTGGGCTGCAACCTGGTGGCACCCCCTGCTGCCCCTGCCCTACCTGGACCCTCAAATATTTCTGCACTAAACCCTAGGCCTGTAGTCTCCTCTGGTAGCAGAAGTAGAAGGGGTACATTCATCACACCAGTGGAGTTGCCAGGTATGGTGCATAGGATTGTGCACCAGACCATGGGTGCATGACTACACCAAATGCACAGCCTGCTTTCCATCCTGGTACAGCAAACCAGCTGTAGACACAGACACCAGCCACTGCAGCCAGCGGTGCAGTAATAAGTGGCTGAAGACTTGAGTCACACTATCATGCCTAATGTCTGTGGGACCTTGAACTCCCAACCACCACCACAAGCATGGTGTTCACCCTCCTCTTGGTTGTGTCCATCACCAACCCTGTCTCTTGTCTTGTATGTCTTGTCTGCCAGCAAATGCTTCCTCACCTTTTCACCCCCTCTTTCTGGAGGTGATAGTCCAAATTCAGCTAAGAATCTGTCCATGTGTTCATTTTTTACTGTTGAAGAAATGGATTGCTATGGTTCTTACCTACTCCCTTCCTGTACATTTGTGCCTTTCTTTTACTTTGTTTTTCCCCTGCTTGCTTCCCATTTCACCACTTTCCTATTTCCTGCATTTAAAGAAACTGTGTATGAGGATTATCAATATGCAGCATCACTAAGCAATGATAAGTGGCACTAGTATCATTGAATGTATGTAAAAGTATAATACACACTTGTACAAATTAAGCTGTCACCCCATTTCAAACCCAGTACCATCTGCCTTCATCACCAGTGCATTGACCCATCCATCCACAAAGTCAGTTAATTAGCAGATGTATTGTATACATTCAATAGTAATTATCAAATATTCTTGCATCACTGATAAAATATTAATTCAATAATAGGAATATACCAGTCAACTTGTTAGAGCAATATATCTGGAGAAAGCCATACACAATGGGTGGACAAAGGGTCATCAGTAAAGGGACAAGTTGTAAATATCTTACTCTTACAAACTTAGAAACATGATAAAATAACAGGTATTATTATTAATTGATTTACTTAAGTAGCAGTTGTATGCAACAGCAGTTTAGTGTGCAATTATCTATACAATGTGTAAAATACACCTGCTATTCAACTGACTCTATAGTACTATCTGTTAAATGCATTGATGGTATCTTGTATTGGTTCAGATGGTATTGGGTTCAAATGCAGATGTATCTATCATTTCTAATACTTGTATGTGTACATCAGCATTATTAATTGTGATATTTATTTATTTATTTATTTTATTTTACATTTGTTAACCAGGGGTGTCTGACTGAGCCGAAAAGGCCCTTTTTCAGCAGATGCCCAGGAAGAAAAGCTCCACAAAGAAAAATTACAGACACATTTAGTTATTTAGACATGATCAGTATACACACAAATTACAAGAGACATGTTTTACAGTGGTATGCGGCACATAAACAGTTACAGCGGAGAGAACAAACAAAAACATATTAATTTTAAAAATAAAGGTAATTAATAGATTTGTGGTATACAGCTGAAATTTGGAACATAGGTAGAATACATACATAGTACACAGGTACAGTACATACATTGTCGATTAGCCAGTGTTTGTGAGTAAGATTGAAAACTATTATCAAGTGCTCTAGATTTAGTATGTATATGTTATCCGCTTTCACTGAATCTGTGTCATCAGCTATTTACGCACTCAATGCAGTAATGATGAAATGTTTGGTGGTAGGTGGTACTGGTATTCAATAAATGTTTATATAACCAATACTACTTTTTTACCATTACTAAATGCACATCTCACACTATTGTGCAAAGATTTTATAAAGAAAAGAACTAGGGGAGACAGGAAATTGGTGAAAGCGCAGCAAGCAGGGGGAAAACAAAGTGAAGGTAAGGCAAGAAAGTGGAGGAAGAGTCTATGTAGGAATCATAGCTATCCTTTTCTTCAACAGTAACAAGTGAGCACATATACAGATTCTTAGCTGAATTTGGACTGTCACCTCCAGAGAGTGGGGTGACAACAACATAATTGCATTGTGAGGCCAAATGGACCAAACTAAATGTGTGAAGTGGACACGTGTGAAATGGAGAGCTATGTATGGGACAATTTATTTGGTGGGGGCAGAGAGAGTGGAATACTGGGGAAGGGACATAGACAAGTCTGGGGCAGGCAAGTTGGGAAGGTGAGGAAGCATTTCCTGACAGACAAGACATACAAGACAACAGATGGGGTTGGTGAAGGACACAAGAGGGGGCAAACATCATGGTTAGGTGAGGGGGGCACATGGTGAACTTATGGACATAAGGTTTGGTGACAGTGAGAATTGAGTCCTCACCCACTGGAATGTCATCACTGTCACTTCAATGCCCTGATGGCTGCAGTGTCTGATATCTGCATGTCCTTGTGTTATTCAGGATGATGGAGAGCAGTGTCTGCACTCAGTGTAGGAGTGCACCAGTTGTGGGGTGCACAGTCCTATCCACCAGACCTGGCAGTTCAGTTCAGGTGACAAAATCACCCAATTTGCCTCTGCCACTAGGGGGAACCACAGGCCTATCCTTTGGGGCAGAACTACCTGAGGGTCCAGGTAGGGCAGTGGCATCAGGGGGTGCCACCATGCTGCAGCCCAGAAGTGCTGGGCCTTGGTGCTGTAGCCAGTGGAGCAAGTGTAGATGGATCATGGGGAACTTGCCTAACCTGCCATGCTGTAGTAATAACATAAATAAAATTAAAATTCAATAATGAAACAAAACATAACACAAAAAATGGAAAGAATAACATTAAAAAAATCTAAACATATAATAAATTATTATAAAAATAATAAATAATATAATGACAAACACAATGGTAAATAACTGAAAATGTATTTAACAGCAAAACAATAGAAAATTATACATAATGAACAAAACATAAGAAGTAATAAAAATATTTATGACAATAAAAATACAAGTATATAAATAATATAATAATAATACAAATAATAATAAAAAATAAGAAATGCATAAAAAACAAATGAAGAGAAGGGATGGGGTGTGAGAAAAAGAGAACATTAGTAACTGCACAGATAATATACAAATCTTTCTACAAATAATTTACTATATTCTGTTACATGTCACTTTTAACCTTACCAAATGCTAAGAAATTTCTTTATTTCTTCAAGTACTACCCTGTTGCTAACACATACACAGATCATATTGCATCCAACATATATTGCACATATGCATGTTCCATGTACACTGATTACACTTGACAGCAGGCCATCCAAGCCACAAGTATAGAGGCCTGAAGTTAAAATGCCATTATATTGAATACATAACACTACTGTATTTTTATTGATGACAACATAAAACAATATTGTAAAAAGCTGAGTTTAAATTTGGGGAGTGTGGTATTTGAACCCACAAGCAGTGACAACTGTAATACTGTACTTTTCCTTTGGAATACAGCATAATGCAAGTGCTCTTTCCTTTTACACTTTATAGGTACAGGTTCACTGTTATCTCAGAATGTGTAAGTGTTGCTTTGTGTTACAGACCATACCTCTCAACTTTTTAGGGCAAGATATCTGGACAGATCATAACATAATGGGGTTGCAATGACACATACATATGAACATATTTCAAAAACTGCTCTTACACACATGGAAAGTTGCATATGATTTGTGTTAACATACATGTTGACACTTCTGCATGTCCCATTTATAATGATATTAATCTGCAGCATACTCTTGCTGTCCCTGGTTTATAGGTTTTAAATTACATTGCAATATTAATGTCAACTTAAACAAGTACTATATAGTTTGGAAGTGTCGTTTTTCTAAAGGATAATCCTTGTCTACTCTGCAATACTCGACTGTTGTTTTACTTTACATAGTGATGTATGCATACTTTTGCTTTACAATGGACAAATGCATACTCAATGTGATACAAGTGTTTACCACAATAAGCTGTATTTATTGTTAAAGCTAAAATAACAGTACTGTTTGAAAGCATACATACCACTTGCATCTCACATCCTTCTCAATCTTTCTTCATAAGTTTGCTCATTCAGTAATCTATCCGCATTAGCTGTGGAACAAAACAGAACCCAACATAATACCATTAAGAGCACCAGTCCTGAACAAATGCAGCTGCTACTTCTTACAAGCAGTGCCTGTACATGATACTTACACACCTGTGGGTGCCATCAGTCCTACATTCCTCAATCCAATGGTCGAGAGTATCTCTCTTTCTCATCCTGAGGTCTTGGTAGTGATTCCTATACTGTTTGCCAGTGCGGGGGATACCGGTAACACTATACAAATCCTGGGCCAAACTATTCCATGCATTTAATTTGTAATCAGATCCATGGCAGTGCTCCTTCAACAGCTGGGGACCATAATCATTCACTAGGAGTCCAAAAAACACTTTGGACTCTGGCACACCCCACCTTTGAGACTGAAATCTCAGGACCTCTCCCTGAACACCAGCCATGTCTAATGCAGATGAAAACCAATCTATAATGACTTTTCCCACCAGTTCCAGTTATGGCAGATATTGAGAAAGCACACTGTTGGATTTTGCAACATTTGAAAATGTTGTGTGCTGCTTACCATTGTGCAAACACAGGCAATGTGTTTGCTTGATGGGAACCAATAAAGAGAAGTTAATCAATACATATATTATAATATAAGTACATAACTGACAATATTAGTGTGCCATCCATCATGAAAATAATTCTAATATAAGAAATACTAGGTCAACTGCTATAATTGATGGTGACTATACTGTGAAGTGGGACACCATTGAAAAAAGACAGATGCTGTTTTAGAACCCTGGACCATATCCATGATAGTCCACAGCTGTTGTCAGTAGAAGGATAAAAGAATAGATGCGTATGTTTAATTTTATTGCTATCTAATGCAAGGTCTCATTAGTAAAATACACGTTGCAATCCTGGTATCAGAACCCAGGACCATGTAAACATTTGGCCAACACTTAAAATCTGCAGGCACAGGAGAGGTTATATGAAAATCTCATCATCATCATCTTTAGGCTTTTCCCGTTAGAGGTCTCCACAGCGGATCATCTCTTTCCATTTCTTCCTATCCTCTGCATCTTGCTCTGTCACACCAACCGCCTGCATGTCCTCTCTCACCACATCCATAAACCTTATCTTAGGCCTTCCTCTTTTCCTTTTACCTGGCAGCTCCATCCTTAGCATCTTTTTCCAATATACCCATCATCCCTCTTCAGCACATGTCCAAACCAACGCAATCTTGTCTCTCTCGCTTTGTCTCCAAACTGTCCAACATGAGCTGACCCTCTAATATACTGATTCCTAATCCTATCCATCCTAGTCACACTGAGTGCAAATCTTAACATCTTTAACTCTGCCACATCCAGCTCTGACTCCTGCCTTTTTGTCAGTACCGCTGTCTCCAACCCATATAACATAGCTGGTCTCACTACCCTCTTGTAGACCTTCCCTTTCACTCTTACTAGTACCCGTCTGTCACAAATCACTCGTGACACTCTTCTCCACCCATTCCACCCTGCCTGTACTCTCTTCTTCACCTCTCTTTTACATTCACCATTACTCTGAACTGTTGATCCCAAGTACTTAAACTCATCCACCTTTACCAACTCTACTCCCTGCATCCTCACCATTCCTCTACCCTCCCTCTCATTTACACACATATATTCTGTCTTAGCCCGGCTGACCTTCTTTCCTCTGCTCTCTAGAGCATATCTCCACCTCTCCAGAGGTTATATGAAAATCTACTACAATAATATTTATTCTGAGGTTCTCGTTGTTAAACACAGTGCAATGGTGCTTAGCGGGTTTGAGCTATGCGGACTGAGATTAAGAGAATGCATCTCAGGTCTATTTTTAGATGTTTGGGTCCTGACTGCTACCTGAGTGGTCCACTTCTGCAGTTTGTGAACTGCCACTCTGCACACAAACCATCTGCACATAGCTAAAACCATTTTTGCTATGTGCAACAACATGCAAACAGTGTCTCTGAATATTGAGATAAAAACAAGTGATAGACAGCAAGTGAAATTGTTGCATTACATACACAGTAGACTATCTTATTACACACAGGATATGCCTATATAGGTCTACAATCCAAATCACTATCCAAAGCACATGCAGAACACAGGATGGGTACCTTAACCTTGTGTTTCACACATGCACCTTTGTAGCAAGCATTAACAGTCACCCAGCACACAATCAAATTAAAATTAATGTACAGTCATAATAAAATATAATATGTTACCTGCACATGCAGTGAAATGTTTCACTTTTAAAATACTCCACTTACTGATTACACGTCCCATTATGATTTTTGCTTGCAAATATGCAGCACTATTTTACATGTCTGTGTTCCTTCGTCATTAACCAGTTATCTGTCCAATACTCTGGGACATACAGTGAGTACACCATTCTATATCATTGCTTTTACAACGTCAAAGGGTATTAACTGGGAATAACATGATATGCAGCTGCCAACTAAGGAAAGACAGGCTGGATGTCACAGACAAGCATTGACTTGGGGATGGGGAGCAAAGGTGTGTGTGTGCTATGGCATTAACAAAACAGTGTTGGTCTGGTTAGTCTGCATGTCTGGCATCCTGCCTGTTGTCTGATTTAGCTATGGTTGAGAATTGTTATCTCTAAAGTTTCCCTAGTACAAATGTATAGTGATGTTAGAAGATGATTTTAGGCTCCTAGGTGGTGAGTTCAGTGTGCTATGGCTTGTTTCATAGCCAATTCAAGGACATACTGAGCATGGTTAAGTCTGCTTAAAACCACACCTGCTGCTGGTTCCTCCTCTGAGTCATCATTGGCCTGTGGCTTTGGTGACCTTAGCATTATCAGTAGGCTGTGTTTCCCATCCCCTTGATGATCCTGCTGCAGCTGTTTCCAGTATATTAACTTGGGTAGCATAGCACATACTATAAGCATCGAGGAACATCAGTGAATTGTAATGGTGCCCCAGAGGTATGTAGGGACTGAGACTGTGAGTGCAGGAGCTGAAAAACATGTTCTATGGCATTACAGGTTGGACTGTGTGTCTCAGTAAGGTGTTCCACTGTGTGTGTATGTGTGTATGTGTGTTTTTGTGTGTGTGTGTGTGTGTGTGTGTGTGTGTGTGTGTGTGTGTGTGTGTGTGTGTGTGTGTATGCGTGTATCGCTGATAAGTTTCATCAGCCATGAGTCCAGTGCATAGCATGCATCCACACCTAAGTGAGCTTTGAAGATATCCCTCATATCACACATCTGGTGCAGTTGGGAGATGCTAACTGCAAGGGTTGCCAGCACACATGTTCCAGATGATTCCCATTGCATTACACATGACCTGCCAGTTGTTCTAGTGGTAGAACTTATGGTTAATGTAGACCCTACCCTGTTCCCTAGGTGTT
Source organism: Protopterus annectens (assembly GCF_019279795.1). Taxonomy (NCBI): domain Eukaryota; kingdom Metazoa; phylum Chordata; order Ceratodontiformes; family Protopteridae; genus Protopterus; species Protopterus annectens. Next base: position 1,918,292,317 of record NC_056733.1, on the reverse strand, counting down.
GTTCTCATGTGTACATGACTGCAATGCATGGCATGGCAATGCATTACTGGAGGGTAGTGCGATATTTGTCACTATTGTAGCATTCTTGTGACCCTCTCCTCAGAACTTATGCTAAAATATATGTGCTGTTTGCCATGTTGTAGCATAGCATGCATGAATGTTTGAAAGATCCTGGGTCCTGATGCCTATGACATACAAAGCATGTCTCCTAGTAGCCTGTTAAAGGTACATGTGGCTAAGATACTAAGTTCAACACATACCTTAATTTCCAATGGGATGTGTTCCCTGCATTTGTCTCTGTATCTGATTCAAGGCTGCCAGAGGTTCCTCAGTTCCTCTGCTGTGTTGTTGGCCTGCAATGTCTTCACCCTCTCTGTCTATGGCTTTTGGCAGCAGCAGCAACACTGGCTTCAGCCGGTAGCATAGACAAGTGTATTTAAAAAGTAGCTGCTGCTAACAATCTGTTTGTGCTTACATTGTGTCTGTACTCCACTATTTTCTCACTCCACATACAGGAAAAGGCATAGAGTCTACATTGATGCCTTATATCTTACCGAGTAGTGCCACGGGATTGGTTAATTAGCATTTAATTCAACAGTGTATGCTTCAATTAGAATCTCTGAAAAAGTCTAGGTCAGATGCAATCAATTACTAATGTACACCATTATAAAAAGGCAAATGTGTAGCTAGGAAACCAATGTGGATGAGAGTTATTTCATAAGTCAAACTCAGTTATTCATTTTTTTTGGAGCGGTATATTTTGACAGACGAGTATTGTACTCCATCAGGTATGTATCCATTTTATTACCTAAATAATGCTGTGACAAAAGGAGATACTGCCAGTACAGCTAGCTGGAATTTTGTAAATAATTATATGTCATTGATGAATACTGAAATTATTTATATAAGATGCTTGTGTTACAAATGTATTAGAACTGTATGTCATGTGTATATCAAATTGGTTTGTACAGACGTGTGTTGAAAAGGTATTCTATAAAGTGTTTGTGTTTGAAATGGATACACAGTATGCCCTACTGGGAGAGAGCAGAAATGTACATGCACTAATGTAACTGTTTAAATGTATATGTTAACAGAAGGAAACCGGAGGGCTAACTTCAGTCCAGCAAACTTTAAGAAAGTAGCTGAAATTAAATTACTTTATATGTTATGAAATAAAAGCTGGTATCTTTCAGTTTTCAATGCAGATAGAGTCACAGAGTCTGTGCTGAGGAGCTTTCTGTATTGTCTTGAGTGAACCAATTACTACCTATGAAAGCATGAAGGAATGCAATTATTTTATGACTTCCAGCATCTGCCAAAGATTTGAGGTCTATATATTTTTACAGGCAGATGCTAAATACTGCCAGCTTCCAGCAGTGGGGGTTCACCTGGGAACTAGGAATCAGATGACAAGAAATTATGTCATTCTGCAAGCTGTCCCAGCAGTAATATTCTAGATATTAATTTGAGAAGTCTCTTAGTGAGACAGGGCATTCTGTATTATGTCTTGGACCTGACATCAGCTAGAAGATCCATTCACCACATCTGCCTTGCTCTATTAGTAAGTTTTTAGGTTATAATATAATTCTCTTAGATTTAGTCAGGAATATAGTGAAGCTTAGTTTCAATATTTTTCTTTATTTATTTGAGACTGTCCTGCAATGTTGTTTTAAATATTTCCTGTGGTTTTGAACTCTGATGTCATTGTGAATATATATATTTAGTATTGTCTTATTATTTTATTATTTATTATTAAATATATTTAAACCTTTCATTGTTACTGATCTGTGTAGAGATATTTAAGTTTTGAGAGTACTTGCATATTTACTTGGTGAAACTGTATGGGCCACACCTAATAGCCTTGCTCTTGGTAAAACTACCATTTGTGTTAATATTAATATTACACAGTAAGATTGGACACCCCTTGTTAAGGGCCTTAAAGTAGCTCATAAGGAGTTAACTGGTGGCAGTGGTAACTACTTTATAGTCTGAGCAGAAGGGGACATAGCTAGTAAACCTGTGTCAGCCTTTCCCAGGTGTGTGCCAGCTACTTGGGCAGGGACATGAAGCAGTGGTTGGACAGAGAAGGTGCTGGAGGTCTTGGCTTGGTCATTTGTCTGAGATCTCAACTCTATAGCTGTGGCAGTAGGGAGTCTTATTGGGGATCTGGAGAAAGAGGGAGAAACTAGCCCCAGACTGACTGCGGTCTCTGTGTACTCTTAAGGAAAATTGCACTTGATGCAGAGGGCTGCATCTGGAAATACTGTGTGTATACCCATCATCCCCCAGTGTACATCCCCACTGTTGCCTCACTGGTGAGGACTGAGGCTCCTTGATTACTGGTCCAGTGGAGGGTCATCACAAATGCATATGCTGGAATGTACTTAAGAATAATGTGCAATAAATCTGTATGCATTTGTTAGAACTGCACTCATGACATGGCCTTGTTTACCAGCCATTTGAGAGGTACAGAGGATGTAGAGTAGGCCAAAAGTATAATGCTGTGTGATAACTATGTACACATGTTTCATGAAAAGGTCCTTTAATAGCACTTTTAAAATCCCACTGTTGTTTGGTTAGCAAAATTGTTCCTTAGCCTGTTATTTTGTTTGTGTGTGTGTGTGTGTGGGGGGGGGGGGTGAGTTCCTGCTGTGACACAAACAAGAATGGACTATTGTGTTGGGTGGGTGAACATAGTTGATTATCTGCTATGGCACAAACAATGATATGTTCCTTTTGCTATTCTCCTTATTTTGTACCCCCTTGTTATGTTTTGAACACAATCGATTATCTTCTATGGCACAAACAACGATATGTTCCTCTTGCTATTCTCCTTGTTTTGTACCCCCTTGTTATGTTTTGAACATAGTCGATTATCTTCTATGGCACAAACAACGATATGTTCCTCTTGCTATTCTCCTTGTTTTGTACCCCCTTGTTATGTTTTGACCACAGTTGAATCTTTAAATTGTAGCCAACTGAGGAATACTAAGAGCCTTCCTTTACTGCTTTATCTGTGTACAATTTATTTGTACTTATGTGATCCTTAGATGTGTTAGCATTAGTATGTCTTTCAGTAAACAATATGCCTGCTCTCCATAAGCCCACATTTTCTGAGGCAGATAATGACCTCATAACTGAGGCACTATGCCAACATCATGCAGTCCTAATGTCCAGAGGGTGGGCCAATATGTCAGAACATGCAGACAAATTGGTACAAAGCCGTACTGCAATTGGGTGACACAGTCACAGCTACAAGCAGGTGTGACACAGAACGACAGCCATGATTCATGCTGCAAGTAGGCTTGCAGCTGAAGTGGCAAATGATCAACAGATCACTGGTGGTGGGCCTGCAGCAGAACACCTTCTCACTGCCACTGAGGAATTCCTGGCAAACATGGCCACATGGGACAGCTCTTAGCAATCCATTAGTCAATATGTTCTGGATGTGGGTGCCACTCCTACATCTCAGGAGGTGCTTCAAGGTATGGTTTGCTAGATCATCAATAGAATACTTTTGCATTCATTCTGTAATAGTGTATATATTTTATATGTGTGTCAGGTTGTTTTTCTTTGTTGGGGCATTTAACACGGCTGTAGTTTAAAGCTTATTTTGAAGTTGTCAGCCATATTCTTGTTAACATTGCAGTTACTGTAGATATAGATGTTTAAAAATATTATCCCCTGTTATACTGTTAAATGTGGTGCTGCTGCCATTACCTCTTTGCTTACATTTTTTTCAGGACCATCAGAAATTCACAGATATAGGGACCTGCAGCTGGTAAACAGAATACATTTGTGTCAGTACTGTAGCTATATTACAACATATCTGATAAAGTGTTCTCTCAGGCCTGCTGTATGTATTGTTGTACTGTCTGCAAACTTGTCAACTGTACAGATATTTGCTGAATGTCCAGATGTTTGACTCATACTTCTGGCCCATAAATAAGACCATAGTGATTGACTTGCAAATTATCGACAAGTCATTAATGATTGGAGACATAATATAATGACAGACATCTTACATTCAGACTGCATACCCTACAGAAATGTAAAGGTGAAGCAATTCCTGTTATTCTGTCAACTTTCTAGGTTTGTAAGGGCAATATGTCATAATGGTGCCTATTCTTGGGCCTTTGTCCACCCATTATTCATGGCTTTGTCCACATTTCTTTCTCTAAGAGTTTGAAAGGTATAAATGTTAGTAATAATGACAACAGTGTAAATTACTTAACATATATAGCAGCATAGAAGTGCAGGTAGGTATTAATGTATTCCTGCTCTCCTTCCTTTTATCACAGGTGAACATGGAAGTGTTTCTGTGCCCCCTGTGCCACCTGCTGTCAATGTCTTATCAGACTCTGATGATGATGGTAACCAAAGTGTGGCACAGCTGAGGGTTGCAGAGGCTGAATCTGACACAGACGTTGACATCCAGTGACCACCCCCCATTATCACCATACACAGCCAGTATGCCTTTGTATATACAGTCTACTGAGACCATTGATATCGGACAGTTGGAGGGTGAGGACATTGACCAGGGAAGTCTGGCTTCTGCGGCTTCAGTGACTGTTGACACAGGCCATAGCCACACTGTTGGTGAGGTGCCATGCAGGAGAATTGATAGGGGTGCTCAGAGGAGGCCTACTGTTCCTTCTCCACCTGTTCCAGGTGTCTCTGCATGTGTCACCCGATGTATATTTAGGGCAATCATGGAGACACAGGCACATTCAGAAAGGAACTCCAGGAGAATGCTCAAGGTTATAGATGCAGCACAGTCTGCCATCTCTGACTGCCTCCACCATGTTGTTGATTCCCTGGATCGGTTGAATGACATGTTGGAATGGGATGTGTCTGTGAGATAGCACAGAGTATCTGTCATGGAACATACATTATCTGTGATGGAACATCTGCTGGGAGGGGAGCGTCAACCTCATGAGCATAGGTCAGCAACTACATCTGCTGAGAGCCAATGTGACCATGCCCAGTCATGCTCCTGTAGTGGCAGTACATCCACTGCTCCAGCAGGAAGCGTGCTGTAGCAGGCCATGGGATCATAGTCCTGGGCATTCCCATGAAGGAAGCATGTCAAGCAGGCATCTGTCACCTTCAGGTAGTAGCACAGTATCTGACCTTGGAATGGAGGTGCAAGTGCAACTCCTGGCACAGCCAGTTCTCATGGCTGGTTGTGAAGTCAGACAATGAAATGTGCCTCATTAATATATCTAACTTTCTGTTTAAGGATTATTTAGTACAGACTTATGGGTGCACATCCAAAGTCAACTCATCAGATTCAGACCTCAGGATTGTATGTCAGCACAGCAGACAAACCTCATCAGAACAGTAATACAGTATAATGTTCATTTTTACATGTACATCACCATACATTCCGAGGTTCATAGGATGTGACTAGGGTGTTGACATGATGATGTTTGGAAGCATAGCTGTTATATCGCAATATAATATTCAATGGCAGATATAATGCATAGCCAGGTTTTGTCTAGCAAGGACCACTCATGTCCAGGAGAGAAGCAGCAGTGATCCATGGCAGTTAACATTTTCACATCAAGTCATCCAGCCTGTGCGTAATGGAGGTAATCTACTTGACATGGATATGAAGCCTACTGCAGAAGAGTAACAACATTTGAGAGATGTATCTGTCTCTCCAGCATGTCCTATGTATGTCACAGTGTACATTGAGGTCCCTGGAACAGGTAACTCTAGTCCCACATGTCTTACAGATGTGCAGCATTTTCAGCCCATTTTGGCCACAGATAACCCTGTAAGGTATAAATAACCTGCCTCAAAACTATCTATATTATACTGCACACAGTGACAGCTACTTCAGTCTGCCCACAGAAGACACATATCAGAGACCCTCGGTTGTTTTATTACTCAGAAATGCCTGAGGTCTGTCAAGTTTGTGCAGGTGTCTGGTACAATACATATCAAAGGGAGGATTATATTATTTAATACATCTGATGAGAGATGAGCATAGGGGATTGATAACATATTTTGCTATTAATATAATCCCTTTGCTAATCAAATGTAAGATGTAGGATGCCTTCCTCCCCACAGTGCATCCAGGTTGCAGTTGACATGTGTTCCAAGGTCTATCTATATAGATTTGGGGAATAGTGTACTCTTGGTTATTTTATAATAAGCAGAAACATTTGTTATTACCACAAAGTATGCTGATGCATTTTTGTGCAGTTGATGTAACACCCATGGCTTTGTCAGCAGTCATTAACGCCACAAAGATGGTTTGCCACGGACCCTCTGTTTTGTTCTGGAGTTCTGAAAAGTATATGTCAAACATGAGGTGCCACAGCACTGACACTTCTGTTATAATACAAGTGACACGTCTGCTGCTTGAGGTGAAGTCTCTCACTGTGATTGAATGTTATTTATCTGTGATCTGATTTGCAAGCCAGCTGATAACATAGGATTTGATACTCAGCTTGGTTAGTATCTCACTGAGACCGAATGTTGGATTGTGTTGAAGGCCTTGTCCAAGTTATGATAGGATGTGTGCACAGCTTTGACTTTGTGTATGTCTATGGTCACAATCTTGAATCTGAGCACGTTTTGCAGCCACAAGCTACCCGGGAGAACACCTAACTGAAAAACATCTAGTGCTGGAGGTCACCTATGACCTTGTGTCTGAAATGCATGCAAATTGTTTCCATTGCCTTACAGCAGAGGTTGAATAATGTTATGGGTCTATAATTACACTTATATTTTGCTGATCATCCCTTGTGTGTATCGAAAATGGTCACTGTATTCCATTCAGTGTGGACAATAACAGTATTCAGAATGTGGTTGAATATGGTGCCTAGTGGAGTAGCTCACAGTTGAAGCACATGAAGAACACAGCCCAGAATGCCATCTGGTCCCATGGAGACTGTGCTCCTAGTCTTTGAGAGGGCAGTGATAACTTTCTCTTTGTAGATACCATAGGTTTTATTAAGTTTGGTGGTGGGGGAGGGGCACTTTTCGGCCAAATGTGTCTGCTAGCAGGTTTGGAATTTACACTGGGTCAGTGTGGGAGATACCATACATACTTAGTTCCAAATGCATCTGAGTTATATATATCAGTTTCCAGATGTAAATGAAGAAAGCCTTATGGTTATTCCTGGATATGCTTTGTAAATTATTAACACAGTCGCTCTGTGAGGGTTTTTGAAGGTGTCTTATTTGCATGTTTACGCTGAGGAGAGTGGTCTTCCAGTACTGGCTTCTCAATATTGTATTTGTAAACAGCAGCTTCTTTCACTTGCTGTATAATGTAGTACTGACAGACATCCACCTTTATAGTTTGTATTTTCCAGAGGATCTTTGTTTGAGCCTATCAGGTATGAATGTGTGCATACATTTGTGCATATGTGTAAACAGGGCATCAGGGAGCAACTTACTATAGCTGTCAATGTCCTTTGTGGAAACTATGGTTTGGAAGTAGATTAGACCACCCTTTAGGAGGGTGTAGTTATCTTGGATTATGTTTTTGAACCTGACTCCTCCTTTAGGGAGTTCAGTAGCTATATCTACTTCAAAACATTATTTATTTATTTTATTTTACATTTGTTAAATGGGAAATTCCAACTGGACCAGGTCCATTTTCAGAGGAGGCCCGGGGAGAAAAGCTCCGGCATCAGGTTATACAAATACAGTACATCCAGCATAATACACAAAACAGGTTACATCATGTATGTTGAACATAGTAATATAATAAGAAATGAATAAATCACTCCAGGTAAAAGAAGATATAGAACATAGGTAAAAAGACAATGTCAGTTACAGTACATCTAGCATACTACACAAAACAGGTTACATTATGTATGCTGAGCATAGTACTATATCAAGAAGCTAATAAAACACTCCAAGTAAAGGAAGATATAGGAAATAGGTAAAAGACAATCTCAGTTATAGATTGGTGAGAGTATAAAATATATCAAGTAAGATTCTACAGTTAAAAATACTCTTTCATATGACCACACTTGCATGGGATCATAGATCCAGCATGTGATCAGAGGGCAGTTTGTGGAGTTAGCAGCAGTGTGGGTAGGGTTATGTGATACAAGGGAATATGAGATAGCCTTGTTGGGTAGTGCACTATTGGTGCACTATTTTTTGCATCACATTTCAGTTATCAAACTTCAAATAATATTGTGCAAGTGACTTTGTTGTCCTATAATTATCCTGATCAATGAATAAATAGTTTCACTCACCCCTGACTGGGTTGGTTTGTCCTACTTTAATTGATCAATGTAGTAGTAGTAAATTGGCTGTGTGGCCTTTTGTATTTATGGATGATGGCCTGCTACTGGCGATAACATGAAGGGGTTTCCTTTTCACAGTACACTGGATGTAGAATAACTCCATATAGTTATTTTGTCTAACCAGTCTCGAGGCATAATTATCTGCAATGTAAATAGATATAACACCTCCTGTGGTTCACACAACTTCCATTTACTCTCTGGATGTTTAGAAGGCATTTTAGCCTTGCAAGGCTAGAATACTTACTGCAGCCTTAAACCAGTTTTCTGTGACTGCACAGACATCAACATCTTCACTGTGAAGAGTACTTACAGAGAGTGCAGTTTAAGATGTGAACTCCTAGGGTTTAGCAGCATGATCCTTACTTTATTAGAGCTGTATATTTTCACATTGGTAATTCTGTTTTTGTGACCTTGCCCAATAAAGGGATTATGGTGCAGCCAAGTGTTTCATGTCTGGCAAAGCAGCGTGCTCTATCCACCATGTCATCGCACAGTGACAAGTACCATATCACCTTAGAATGACACCGGAAGCTTAGGCAATTTCAGAAAATCTATTGTTTTATATATAGTGGTATCATGTTAGGTGAGGGTATAATGCTGCTCAAACATAGGGATATACCTGGCTGGGACCCACATTTAGATAGCTCAGTCATGTCTGTGTTCATATATTTCATATAGTCATGTCTCAAGTTGTGCATATCAACATGAAGTATGCTGGATTAAGAGCAGGAGTTGTTGAGAGACTTGATTGCATGTGTGCTGTAACGACTACCTCTGCCAGACAGCTAACACTAAACTTATTCTTGTTTATGCTGATGAGTGGGGCATCTGTATGCCTCACTGTACAGTCAACTATTATGAAAACCTTTGGAATAGATTCCATTTGCCTTAAGCACTATTATGGTGAGACACTTGTGATGATATTTCTTTTATGTATTGTCTGCTTTGTATGTAATGTTAGATGTAGCATGATCATGTTTAGGATGTGTCTGCTATTTAGGTTGGTTTGTGGAGAGCATCTCTGCACATGATGTTTTTTTTGGGGTGCATATAATGAGTAGTAGTCACGGTATGTGAGCGAACAAGCTGTTCAGTGTTACCTTTCTGGAAGCAAAAAAGCACTGATTCAAGATTCCTACTATAGGTGGATCTCTTGAAAATTGTACTTCAGTGATGTAGGAGATACAGGCTGTTCAGTGCATGAGACATTATCTGCACTGAGTCAACAAGTCATGAAAACTAGGCTAGCAGGGAAAACAGAAGGAAAATTATACGTAATAATGGGAGGTTTGAACCTGGTATCTGCATAGAGAATGCAAAACGGAGGGGAATATGCGATCTGACTGCTATTTTCAGCGGACTAAACTATGGGGTATACATTAGGAGGTCCTTCATAAGATGGATCAATACTTCTGTTATTGATAGGTAAGTGGTTAAATTCCTGCTTGTTATGTAATAGAGGTTCTGACAGTTAGATCTGATCTGTGCCAATTTTATTTGAAAATAAGTGTATTGACATTTCTGCATGTATATACGGTCAAAGAGTTACAGCCTCTGCACACAATCCAGAGCAGAGCAGGTAATATAAAGACACACTGTTAAAGCTCAAACTGAGTCCAGAAACACTAGCCTTCAAACAGATACTCCTGCTATACACTCCTGCCACAAGTGTACAGATGGGGTTTCTCCAAACACAGATGTTATCTTCTTCTTTTGGTTAGTACCTTAAGGGGTCACCAAAGCAGATAATCTGCTTCCATTTCCACCCATCCTCTGCATCTTGCTCTGTCACACCAACCACCTGCATGTCCTCTGTCACCAGATCAATAAAACTTATCTTAAGCCTTCCTCTTTTCCTCTTACCTGGTAGCTCCATCCTTAGCATCCTTGCCCCAATATATCACTGCTCAGAACATGTCCAAACCAACACAATCCAACCACTCTGGCTTTGTCTCCAAACTGTACAACCTGAACTGACACTGCAACATATGGATTAATACACCTGCCCATCCTCAGCACACCCAATGCAAATTTTAACATCTGGAACTCTGCTAACACCTGTTATGACTCCTGTCTTTTTGACAGTGCCACCATTTTCAACCCATACAATATCGCTGGTCTCATTACCATCTTGTAGACCTTCCCTTTAACTCTAATTGGTACATGCCTGTCAAAAATCACTCATTACACTCTTCTCAACCCACTCCATTCGGCATGCACTCTCTCCTTCACCTGTCTTCCACACTCATCATCAATCTGAACTGTTGATCTCAAGTATTTCAAATCATATGCCTTCACCAACTCTACTCCTTGCATTGTCACCATTCCTCTATCCACCCTCTGATTCACATGCATATATTTTGTCTTAGTCCTGCTGTCCTTCATTCCTCTCCTCTGTAGAGCATATGGCCATCGCTCCAGGGTCTCATAAACCTGTTCCCTACTTTCACTACAGATCACAATATCATCCACAAACATCATATTCCATGGGGCTGCCTGTGTGTTCACTGTGTCAACCTGTTCATCACCACTGCACTTAGATATGATGATGTTTGTGCATACAATAAAAGG